>NC_134354.1:667748416-667765916 GCF_048569485.1 Anomaloglossus baeobatrachus | reverse complement strand
TGCTTATTTCCCCTTTTTTCACTTTCAGTGTTTTCTCTTGCTGCTCTGTGTTGTGACTACAGATACGGGGGTGGGGATGACTCATTTTTTAATATTTGAGGCTTGTATGGGTCAGTTTGAAAGCTGTGGTTGTGCGTTCATTGTATGCATAGTTTGCTAAATATGTCATAAAACAGGATGTAACATGCTGGCTGTGGGCATGTAATTGTGTGTGTGTGTGTTTGTGGATTATATTATGTATGCTGCTTGTATATACCGTATGTGTATTGTAAAGATCTAAGCTTGTGGGTTGTATTAATCACTTTGGCAGGTTAACGGTGCAACAATTTTTATTTCTTCCGTACATGGTCCTACAGCAACCATAGTCCTTATGCTCCTCCAGACGACTGATATCACGACCATAGAGCGTGTATCCATCTCCAGTCAGCAACAACAGCTGGTTCCTCAAATGCAGATGACAAATAACACAACCGAAGCACGTGTATCCAGCTCCAATCTCTGTAGTACATCCATGGGCACCAGGACCTGGCCACGGCAAAAGATCCTCGCCCACCCGCCCCCCCTTCCACATCATGGCACCAACTACTGACCAAACATCACACCTCCTTAAACATTTCTTTAATGTCATTTAAGGAGGGTATTCTGCAGGATTGTGTATCAGGGAGGTCCCCTGCAGAGGGGAACAATAGACGCACAACTTCCCACCAGATGCAGGACAATGAATTTTACTTCAGACCTGATTTACATTAGAGTTCAAGAAAGCCAACTAATGGCACACTATTACAACCCCTTCCCCCTTCTAATTGTGTACAGACAAGTGACCTTAAACTGACAAGCAAGCACACCTCTAATAAAAAAAAACAAACCACAACCACAAGATTAATGTAACCAAAGCTTTGTGCTGGAAAAAGTCCAATAGTCTAATTGCATTACACGCTGCGACATCGCTAGCAATTCCTAGCGATGTCGAACGCGATAGCACTCACTCCCATCGTACATGCGATATCTGGTGCTTGCTGCCGTAGCTAACATTATCGCTACGGCAGCTTCACGCGCACATACCTGGTCGGCGACGTCGCTGTGACCGCCGAACAGTCCCTCCTTCAAGGGGGAGGTGCGTTTGGCGTCACAGCGATGCCAACACGACGTCATTTAGTGGCCGGCCAATAGAAGTGGAGGGGCGGAGATGAGCGGGACATAACAGCCCGCCCACCTTCTCCCTTCCACATAGCCGGTGGACGCAGGTAAGGAGATGTTTGTTCCTGCGGTTTCACACACAGCGATGTGTGGTGCTGCAGGAACAACAAACAACATTGTATCTGCAGCAGGAACCACATTATGGAAATGAACGACGTGACACAGATCAGCGATTTTTTTTTTTTTTTTTCTTTATTACGATTTTGAGCTCGGTCATCGTCGCACCTAGGATTTACACATTGCAATGTCGCTACCGGCGCCGGATGTGCGTCACTAACGATGTGACCCCGACGATATATAGGTAGCGATGTCGCAACCTGTAAAGCCCGCCTTAGTTTGTGGGCAGCTCCTCACATGTATATTAATGTAGTGCGTTGTATTGTCACTTCTTTCTATTGTAGAATAGGGATATCATTTTTTAATGTTGCATAAGATGCATATTTAAAGATGTGAAGAAAAGCGTACAAAAACTCAACCTTCTTGGTTGGTGCCTTCCAACCTTCCACCAAAAACTTAACCCTATGACACACAACTCATGTTTTGCTTGTATTTTTTAGCTCCACCTTCCAACAATCAGTATGATTATAGTGATGCCACACATGGCTTTCTATGTTTTACAACTTTTACAAAATTATAGTTATGGGTCTGTTGTGTTTTTTTTTTTTTTTTTTTTTTTTTTTTTTTTTTTTAATCTTTAATCGCATTTTGAGACTTGAACCTGTGATTGTTCAGTCACTGGTGCAATGCGCTGCCTTACTTATGTATTTTATTGCCTTGTCCTTTTGGCTTCCTCCAGTTAATTCCTAATAGGCTTCTGGCTGTCGTTGCAAGCGATCTGCACACCATAACTACAGCACAAGTTGGGTTGGGGTAATTAAGTAAGGCTGCTTTCACACCTCCGGTTTTCGCAGAGCCGGCCAATCCGGCACTAAAACCTATGCAACGGATGCGGCGACAATACCGCATCCTTTGCATAAGTTTTTTTACATGCAGCCCGTCCGGTTTTTGCCGCTTGTAGCAGGCTACTGAGCATGCGCAGTGAAAAAAAAACGCATACTACGGCCGGATGCGGTTTTTGCCGCAGCACGCCGCATGCGGCGTCCATAGGCATGCATTGCAAATTGCGCCGCATCGGCCGGATGCGTCGCGATGCGGGTTTTTTTTTTTTTGCCGGACCAAAAAAGTGCCAGGCAACGTTCCATCCAACCGCCGCAACGGCTAAATCTGCCGCATGCGGCAAAAACCGGACGGAACACAAGCCCATGCGGCACAATACGGCAGTAATGTAAGTCTATGCAAAAAAAAAAAACCGCAACCGGCGGCAAAAAAAAAAAAAGCGGTTGCGTTTTTTCTGCAGAGCGCCGGATTGTGCCGCACAGGAGAAACCAGATGTGTGAAAGCAGCCTTACAGTTTAGATTTTGCCATCATCCAAGATCATCACCTCTCAGGGTGACTGCTCACTCCGATACCAGCAGTTGCTGTACGTGTCGCTGGTCTACCAGAACTGGGACAAAATAACCAAAAACGCATACAGGTGGTCCCATTTACTGTCTTGATAAACTGACAGACCTGTGCTTGGCACCGGAGCCTGCTGTATACACCCAATGAAAATGTGCTGTATGCATGTCACGTGTTGAGAAAAAGTAAAGGAGTTTACAAGATTATAAAAATGAAATCCTTATGCCTGCAGAGTCCATGAGGAGCCTGAGCCTGTAGCGCATGTTGAGTTGAGTTTTTTTTCTAGCAGATTCGGTGCAGGAAATCTGCAGCATGTCAGTCCTTTCAGTATTTTTGGCTGAAATCTTCACTATTGAAAGCAATAAAAAAGGCATCATAACTGCTACAAAAACGTGCCTTTCTGCCCTGCATGTTTGCTGCTGAGAGATGCAGAAATGGTGCAAAAATGTCTGCATCCACATGATTGTGTGCACATAGCCTTAGAGCTGAGGACCCCAACTGTTCTGACCCAAGAGCCTCATTTAGCTCTGAAAGAGGGTCAGGAGCCACATTGAGCTCTGAGACAGGGGCCACATCCAGCTGCCACCCTCATAGTAGTGATACTTATACCCATTACTGGTATAACGAATGCCAAAGCTTTTCCACAGAAATCACACCAAAGCAGTATACAAGATCAAACCATGCTCTTCTGTGTGGGACTACTCACAAATCAGAAGAGATCTGCTCTTCATAGCTGTCTGCTAGACCTGTTGCAAATGCACCAAAATGGAAGACAGCGGTGAGCCACACGTCACAGGCCCACGAGTCCTTAGAGGTACAGAGAAATGAGAAAGTGATATAGCAACTGACAAATGTAGACCGTATTTTACATGATACATTCATTATAAAACATTACAGAAAATTGATTGGTAAACTCTTTTCTTCCATCTTTTTTCTCTTTTTCTTTGGGTGGCTTAGGCTGCTTTCACACATCCGGTTTTTGCTGAGCGACACAATACGGCGCTTTGCAGAAAAAAACGCAAGTTTTTGTTTTTTTTGCCGCCGGTTGCGTTTTTTTTCTGCATAGACTTGCATTAGCGCCGTATTGTGCTGCATGGCCTTGCGTTGCGTCCGTTTTTTGCCGGATGCGGTATATTTAGCCCATGCGGCGGCCGGATGGAACATTGCCTGGCACGTTTTTTTGTGCGGTGAAAAAACCACATCGCGCCAGATCCAGCGCGATGCGGCGCGATTTACAATGCAAGCCTATGGACGCCGGATGCGGCGTCCTGCGGCAAAAACCGTGGCCGGATGAGTTTTTTTTTTGCACTGCGCATGCTCAGTATCAAGCCGCATCCATCAAAAAACGGACGGGCCGCATGGAAAAAGTTATGCAACGGATCTGTTTTTTTTTCGCCGCATCCGTTGCATAGGTTTTTGAGCCGGATTGACCCGCACTGCAAAACCGGATGTGTGAAAGCAGCCTAACACACCCCTGTGAGGAGTAAGGCCTGATCAGCATTATCATTACTAAATCTAGAAGACAAGTTGAATCCATGTACAGCGCAGTTAAGATTTGCAATTCATGAGATTTCTCTTCTTTCCATATAGAAGTTGTACTATATGTGAGATATGCAGCCGTATACTCTGCACCGGTCCATACTTGCTCCTGTGCTCGGACCTGGTGAAATTCCCTTGTAGCTGTTACTTCTCTCCCTTTTGGAGCCTCTCTGTGTAAATCCCCTCTCCCTGACTGTGCCTCTTGTTTGCCTGTGGAAAGCTTTCTCATCTGTAATGTTAAGGTCCCTCTACACATTTATAAAAGATATAATACCCTAATAGATATGAAAAGGAATGTCCTATCAGGAAATCACCTACTGTTTATATCCAAATTCTGTGGTCAAAGTATTTCCATTTTTGTTTTTTAAATATCAAGAGCTGTGTATAATTAGCAAAATTTTCAGTTTTTCTGATTCTTCTCTTTTATAGGTATATTTTTGAGTAAAATGGAAATTGTTCTTTTATTCTATAAACTCCTGACAACATGTCTCCGAATTTCCAAGCAATTTAATTTTGTATTTTCTGAAAATGAAAAATGGTAAAAATAACTTTCAGACCACAAATAATGCAAAGAAAACAAGTTCATCTTCATTTAGAAACAACAATACTAATAATGGTTTAACTCAGGAAGAGTTCAGAAATCAATATTTTGTGGAATAACCATGATTTTTTAATCACAGCTTTCATGCGTCTTGGCATGCTTTCCACCAGTCTTTCACGCTGCCTTTGGGTGACCTTATGCCACTCCTGGTGCAAAAATGTAAGCAGTTCTTTGATGGCTTGTGACTATCCATCTTCCTCTTGATTACATTCCAGAGGTTTTCAATGGGGTTCAGGTCTGGAGATTGGGCTGGCCATGACAGGGTTTTGATGTGGTGGTCCTTCATCCATTTTGATGTGGTCGTCCTTCATCCACACATTGATTGACCTAGCTGTGTGGCATGGCACATTGTCCTTTTCAGCTTTGCCCAACACCTGGTCGTCTAATGGTTAGACGGTGACACTTGGAGAGGTGTACAAGACAGTTTCTTACGCTCACTATGAAATTTGGTGGAGGATCAGTGATGATCTGGGAATGCTTCAGCAAGGCTTGAATTGGGCAGATTATACTTTGTGAAGGACGTATGAATCAAGCCGCATACAAGGTTATCCTGGAAAAACTATTACTTCCTTCTGCTCAGGCAATGTTCCCCAACTCTGAGGACTGTTTTTTTTTTTTTTTTTTTTTTTTTTTCCAGAGGGACAATGCGCCATGCCACTGATACCTCAGATAGCGAGATATTGCTGGTATTTTCCTGCTGAGTGATAGGGGCAGTATTTCAGCACAGACCTCATCACATGATGCTGGAGAGACTCTAATTGTTTGATAAATTAATTCACCCGGGACATAGAATGGATTCAATGTATATAACCTGTGGGAACAGGTTTTTTGTTGTTGTGGGTTTTTTTCATATTTTTTTTTATTGGATGAGTGGGATATTTTGTGCTTTCTTTAAGAAGCGGGTCACTTATTGTGAATATATCTTCTCAGTACAAAATAAAAAAATGCATTATTTTTTAAGTTTGTTTTAAAATTTGCAATGTGTGTTTTTATTGGGTCTACAAACTGATGTGTAAATTTGATATACTGCCTATCTGCCAGTTTATGCTGTAAATAATTGTGTATAGGAGTTGATCTGTGGAATCTGAGCCATTCTTCTTCTCTTTGTAGGTAGTGACTCTGTGGTACCGAGCTCCGGAGGTGTTACTCCAGTCCACATATGCTACACCAGTAGACATTTGGAGTGTTGGATGTATCTTTGCTGAGATGTTCAGACGGAAGTGAGTAATCCATGCAATGACCTGTAGGAGAGATATGGAGAGCTCGGTATATGGGCAATGGCGATATTGTCATGTGTAATCCGTATCAATAAGGCTAGTTTCACACTTGCGTTGGACGGGATCCGTAGCATTGCGTTGTGTGACGCATGCAACGGATGCGTTGCATATAGTGGCACAACGGATGCTACGGATCGTACAAAATAACGCAATCCGTTATAGGTTTTTTCTTTATCGTTCCTTATGGGAGACCCAAACCATGGGTGTATAGCTTCTGCCTCCGGAGGACACACAAAGTACTACACTCAAACGTGTAGCTCCTCCCTCCGGGCTATATACACCCCCTGGATGACAATCTACCCAGTTTAATGCTTTGTGTTCCAGGAGGATCACACACTTTCATTTTCTGATATTTTTTTCATTTTTATTTTAATTTTAAAGATTTGGAAGAAAAGCGGGTCCAGTCTGGACTCCCGGCATGTCCCTTCACACCCCACTCTGTCGGCGGTGCTGTTAAGGTTGACTTATAAGGCTGGAGCCTTCACATGCCGCGCTCCTTCACATCCTCGAAGAGGCTCTGGGTTGAAGTGGGAGCCTCCACGGTCCTCTCTGCTTGCAGAAGACCGGTCTCCATCCGCAGCCCTGTCTGGTTCCTGCTGGAAGGAGCATTTACCCCCCTCTCCAGGGACATGGCCCTGCGTCTCAAAGCTAAGTATTGAGACGTTTTTCAGGGGTCCCGGGTACTTTTATTAGGGGAACAGTATGTGTTTTAGCGTTACTGTAAATTCCGGCCGGTTCTGGGGATTTTTCCTGAGAACCGCGCCGAAGGTGCCTGCTCGTCGGCCGCTTTTTAAAATCTAGGCCCCGGCTTCAGTTTGGGCCTAGTTTCGGTTTTGGCTTCTCTGCATGTTTTGCATACAGCGCCGCCCACCGCCCGACCAGCAGAGGGGAGGGCACTCCTCTCTGGGGAGATGTTCCCTCCCCTGTATATCTCCCTGTATCTCTCTGCCCTCCGTTTTTCCCGCTCTTGGGCTTATACACGCCCCCCCTCTTTCTCCCAGCGCCATTTTCTCAGTGTTCTTACACTGGAAGGCGCTGGATGCTGCAGCTGCATACTGTTAGGAGGCACAAGGAAGGCTGACGCTTCACAGGGGAGCGGTGGAATCCGGAGGGCACACAGAGAGCACGGGCTGGTAAGCCACAACCTCTGGTTGTGGACTTTTATTACACTCTCAGGCATTCTACAGGAGTGTATTCTGGCTGCAGAACTTCCTCCTCAGCAGCATGTCTGTCACTAGGAGCAAGGCTGCAAACATGTACGCTATATGCACTGCGTGTAAGCTCATTCTGCCAGAGCCAAGCACATACCCACATTGTGATGCCTGTGCTAACATGGTTGTGTCTCAGCCTGGAGCCTCCGCAGGAGCCCCTCCGGCTGCTCCGGCCCCGGTGGCTGAACCCCCGGCTTGGGTAGCATCCTTTTCACAAGCTATTTCCAAGTCTTTTGCCGACTCCATGGGGCAGCTGTCCCGGACACTGCTGTCCATGCATCAGCCCCCCTCTCAGGGTGTCTCTGCGGCTCTGAGCTCTGCAGAGCCCTCAGAGCATGTCCTAGGACCCCGTCCCCCTAAACGGAGACGCAGGGAACCTTCTCCTTCCTCGTCCCACGGCTCTGATTCACAAGCCGAGGTGCAGGGCGAGGAGGATTCGCTTACTGTGGGCTCAGACGCTGCCTCTATGTACCCCATTGACTTGTCTGAGGGTGATGCGGATGTTAGTGACTTGATTGCGTCCATTAACTCCGTACTGAACCTCAACCCACAAGAGTCAGAGGAACAACCCTCTCTGGTAGAGGTACACCAGTTTACCTCTCCTAAGAAACCTAGGAGTATGTTTTTTAACCACTCCAGCTTTCACACCACTGTTAACAAGCCCAGGGCCTGTCCTGACAAACGTTTTCCGAAGCGTAGTTCAGAAGACCGTTTCCCTTTTCCACCGGAGGTGGTTAAGGACTGGGCCCAGTCCCCAAAGGTAGACCCTCCGGTGTCTAGAATCTCAGCCCGCACAGTCGTAGCTGTGGCTGACGGCACTTCTCTTAAGGACCCCACTGACCGCCAGGTTGACCTTCTGGCCAAGTCTGTATATGAGGCGGCAGGAGCCTCGTTCTCCCCGTCTTTTGCGGCAGTGTGGGCTCTTAAGGCAGTCTCTGCCTCTCTGGCGGAGATTCATTCCCTCTCCAGGGACTCTATTCCTGAGATGGATGCCTTAACTTCTCAAGCTTCGGCTTTTGCATCCTACTCCATGTCTGCCATCCTGGAGGCTTCTCACCGCACGGCGGTGGCCTCCGCTAACTCCCTCGCGATCCGCAGGATCTTGTGGCTTCGAGAGAGAGGAAGCGTCTGCTTTCCAAAGAAGTACCTTGCGAGTCTCCCTTTTACTGGGTCCCGGCTGTTTGGGGAACAGCTGGATGACATAATTAAGGAAGCTACTGGCGGGAAGAGTACTTCCTTGCCACAAGCTAAAGCCAAGAAACCTGTCCAGGGCAGGAACCAATCGAGGTTTCGTTCCTTTCATTCCTCTAACTGGTCATCCTCTAAGCCCTCGGCCTCGTCCACTACTGCAGCCAAAGATCGTAAATCCAACTGGCGCGCAAAGCCGCGTCCTCAAAAGACCGGAGGAGCCGCTGCCACTAAGGCAGCCTACTCGTGACTATCTGGCCGCACCAGCAACGTCCTTGGTCGGTGGCAGGCTCTCCCACTTTGGCGACGTGTGGTTGCAACACGTCTCCGATCAGGGGGTGCGGGATATCATCTCCCACGGCAACAGGATAGAATTTTCTTCCAGCCCGCCAAACAGATTTTTTCTGTCCACCCCCCCCTGCTCCAAAGCCGCCGCCTTCTCTCAGGCCGTGGCATCCCTGCAGGCCAACGGTGTAATTGTTCCGGTTCCCGCCCGGGAACGGTTCAGCGGTTTCTACTCAAACCTCTTTCTAGTCCCCAAAAAGGACGGTTCCTTCCGACCCATCCTGGATCTCAAGCTTCTCAACAAGCATGTTCAGGTGCGGCACTTTCGCATGGAATCTCTGAGATCGGTCATTGCCTCAATGACCCAAGGAGATTTTCTGGCATCCATCGACATCAGAGATGCCTATCTGCATGTGCCTATTGCGGTCTCACACCAGCGTTGGCTACGCTTTGCGATCGGAGAGGAACATTTTCAATTCGTGGCTCTCCCCTTCGGCTTAGCCACGGCCCCTCGCGTATTCACCAAGGTCATGGCAGCAGTGGTTGCGGTCCTGCACCTCCAGGGGTTGGCAGTGATTCCTTACCTGGACGACCTTCTAGTCAAGGCCTCATCCAGTGCAGACTGCCTGCGGAGTGTCTCTCTCACTCTCGCCACGCTAGCTCAGTTCGGGTGGCTTGTCAATCTGCCCAAGTCCACTCTGATCCCGACCCAGGTGCTTTTGTACCTAGGGATGCAATTCGAGACTCTGCCGGCACTTGTCAAGTTGCCCTTGGTCAAACAGCGGTCCCTTCGTCTGGCGGTGCGCTCTCTGCTGAGGCACCGCCGTCATTCCATCAGACACCTCATGCAGGTGCTGGGTCAGATGGTGGCGTCCATGGAAGCGGTTCCCTTTGCTCAGTTCCATCTGCGTCCCCTACAGCTGGACATTCTCCGCTGTTGGGACAAGCGGATCTCTTCCTTGCACAGGCAGGTGGCTCTGTCGTCACAGACCAGGAGCTCCCTTCAGTGGTGGCTTCGGCCCCTCTCTCTGTCTCAGGGACGCTCCTTCCTGACTCCGTCCTGGGTGATCCTCACCACGGATGCCAGCCTCTCCGGTTGGGGAGCAGTATTTCTCCATCACCGAGCACAGGGCACTTGGACTCCGTCCGAATCAGCCCTCTCGATCAATGTGCTGGAGATCAGAGCTGTGTTTCTAGCTCTCCTAGCCTTTCACCACCTGTTGGCGGGCAAGCACATTCGAGTTCAGTCGGACAACGCGACAGCGGTTGCCTACATCAATCACCAGGGCGGGACTCACAGCCGTCTGGCGATGTTGGAGGTTCAACGAATCCTCCAGTGGACGGAGGACTCAAAATCCACCATGTCTGCAGTCCACATCCCAGGCGTGGAAAACTGGGAGGTTGATTACCTCAGCCGTCAAACCGTTGACAGCGGCGAGTGGGCCCTGCATCCGTCAGGTTTCAGATCAATCTGCCGCAAGTGGGGCACTCCGGAAGTGGACCTAATGGCATCCCGGCACAACAACAAGGTTCCGGTTTACGTGGCTCGCTCCCACGATCCTCAAGCCTTCGCAGCAGACGCACTGGTTCAAGATTGGTCTCAGTTCCGTCTGGCATATGTGTTTCCCCCTCTAGCGCTCTTTGCCCAGGGTTCTGCGCAAGATCAGAATGGAGGGCCGTCGAGTCATACTCATTGCTCCGGACTGGCCCAGGCGAGCTTGGTACCCAGACCTGCTCCGTCTGTCCGTAGAGGTGCCGTGGCATCTCCCGGACCGCCCAGACCTTCTCTCTCAAGGTCCGTTCTTCCGCCAGAATTCTGCGGCTCTCAGATTGACGGCGTGGCTCTTGAGTCCTGGATCCTGACGGCTTCAGGCATTCCCTCTGAGGTCATCTCCACCATGACTCAGGCTCGGAAGTCTTCCTCGGCCAAGATTTACAACAGGACTTGGAGGATTTTCCTGTCCTGGTGTCGCTCTTCCGACCATGTTCCTTGGCCGTTCTCCTTGCCGACCGTCCTGTCTTTTCTACAGTTCGGTCTACAGCTAGGACTGTCCCTCAATTCCCTCAAGGGACAGGTGTCGGCTCTGTCGGTATTGTTCCAGCGGCGTATCGCCCGACTGGCTCAGGTGCGCACCTTCATGCAGGGCGCATCTCACATCATTCCTCCTTACCTGCGGCCCTTGGATCCCTGGGACCTTAATCTGGTCCTCACGGCCTTACAGAACCCCCCCTTTGAGCCTCTCAGGGAGGTTCCTTTGTTTCGACTTTCACAGAAAGTTGTTTTTCTAGTAGCCATAACTTCTCTCAGGAGAGTTTCTGATTTGGCTGCGCTCTCTTCGGAATCCCCCTTTTTGGTGTTTCACCAAGACAAGGTGGTTCTTCGTCCGTCTCCGGATTTTCTCCCTAAGGTGGTGTCTCCTTTCCACCTTAACCAGGACATTTCATTGCCTTCTCTTTGTCCGGACCCTGTGCATCGCTTTGAAAAGGCGTTGCATACCTTGGATTTGGTGCGGGCGCTCCGAATCTGTGTCGCGCACCGCCGTTTTTAGGCGGTGCACCTCGCTTTTTGTGCTAACCACTGGTCAGCGCAAAGGTCTCGCTGCTTCTAAACCGACCCCAGCTCGTTGGATCAGGTCGGCTATCACCGATGCCTACCAGTGTTCTCAGGTGCCTCTCCCGCCAGGGATTAAGGCGCACTCGACCAGAGCTGTCGGTGCCTCCTGGGCTTTCAGGCACCAGGCTACGGCTCAGCAGGTTTGTCAGGCTGCCACGTGGTCCAGTCTGCACACTTTTTCGAAGCACTACCAAGTGCATGCTCATGCTTCGGCAGATGCGAGCTTGGGCAGACGCATACTTCAGGCGGCTGTCGCCCATTTGTGAAGTTAGGTTTTGCCTACTTCTCAGTTTGGTTTATTCCCACCCATGGACTGCTTTGGAACGTCCCATGGTTTGGGTCTCCCATAAGGAACGATAAAGAAAAAGAGAATTTTGTTTACTTACCGTAAATTCTTTTTCTTATAGTTCCGACATGGGAGACCCAGCACCCTCCCTGTTGCCTGTTGGCAGTTTTTTTGTTCCGTGTGTTTCACCGGCTGTTGTTAGTAGTCAGAGTTACGGTTATTCCGAGTTTTACTCTATCTCTACTTATGGGTGGATGTCCTCCTTCAGCTTTTGCACTGAACTGGGTAGATTGTCATCCAGGGGGTGTATATAGCCCGGAGGGAAGAGCTACACGTTTGAGTGTAGTACTTTGTGTGTCCTCCGGAGGCAGAAGCTATACACCCATGGTTTGGGTCTCCCATGTCGGAAGTATAAGAAAAAGAATTTACGGTAAGTAAACAAAATTCTCTTTTTTCCTTGACTTTACACATCTGGGCATGCGCAGTTGTGTAAAGACGGATGCGTTAACGGAATCCATCAAATGACGGATTCTAACGGAATCCGCCACCATAGGCGTCCATTATAAAAACAACGGACGCCAAACTGATTCCTGCAGGTTGCGTTTTTTTTAACACTCCGCCCGACGCAGCGTCAAAAGAACGACGCTGCGTCGTCCAGCGGATGCAACGCAGACACTTGCGTTACAGTGCGTCGTCCGTATAAGTCTATGGAGAATAGCGCAGTGCGTTAACGGACTGCGCTATTTTCCATAGTGACGGAATGCGCTGAACGCAAGTGTGAAAGTAGCCTAAAGACCTTGTTTTTATAGTGGGGAATCATTAGACAATTATTGGATATAGAAATATTAACCATATCCATTCTGTTCAACCAAAATCCTTCTGGCGAGCATGCTTTGCCTATAAATGTTAGTTGAAAGTAGACAGAAGCCACCTATTGTGGTAGCGGTGACTGATTTTCCCATGTATATTGGGGTTGTAGAGTTTTTCCCCTTTTGGTGCATAGTGGGGAAGAAGAGTTATCAAACCTTTTTAGATTTCAACATGCCCAGTCCTGGGTCTCCAGGCGAGGTAATCTGTTTGCAGTGGCCCATTCTCCTCTCCCAATTCAAACACATTCACTCTTCAAGTCTTCATAGACCTGTAGAGAGAAATGGCTGTGGGCTAAAATCTGCCGAGTGTATGGGCTGCTCTTGTCCCACTTATGCAACACTAGGTATTCTCAGAATTTCTAATTGTATACCGATTCTTCCAAACACCTAACGTATGGAGGGGTGGTTGAGGGATCGATTTTGTTTGTATGTGTTGTGCTGGAAGGATATCCTTTTACATTACTGTTTGGACAAAGATGTCCAAACAGTTTCTGCAGTCTCAGCCTTTAAAAGCTTTGTTCACCTTTTTTGGGCTTTTCACTTTTTTTTTTATTGTTAAATGCATGCATTTTCACTTGAAATACAGAATAGAAAAAGACACCAGTGAGTCAAAGGCGCAAAATAGGATCTTATGAGATGTAAATGTAATAAGAGGAAGAGGCACGCTCATCAGTTCTAGGTGTGTGACCCAACACGACATTTGCTTAATGGAGCAGCTACTGCGGATAGAAGAGTGCACAGGACAGTGCAGACAATGCAGAAATAGGACAGAAGACGTGTTCACTCCGCACTGTTGCTGAAGACTTTCCAAGGGAAGATTCAGGGCACACCAGTAGAGATAAGTGTTCTTTATTCAACATGTTTCAAAGCCATTACAAGCTGCTCCATCAGGAAAGGCCCCAGAATACGGTCATTGCTACAGCCAGTTTATATAGAGCTTGGCAATCAGAAAAAAAGACTGACTGGAACACTCTATATGTGTGAATAGGTGCTAGCCTAAAAATACATGACTATAATACAGATAATAATAAGCTGCACACTAACCACTATAAAAATATAAACATGAAAAATGGCAAAGCATTACTGCAATAGGGATACTATGAACAATGAAAAATACATTTAGCTATGTGAAAAAAATAAATGAATATATGAAAATGGTATTGCAAAACTGCTATGAATATTTGAAAGTAGTAGAGCTATTTAGCAAATGTATTGATCAATGAAAATGAACCCGAAACCAACGACAAGGTAATCTCTAATTTTTTGAGAACACTTTCATATATTCAATTTTTCCAGATAGCTAAATGTATTTTTCATTGTTCATAGTATCCCTATTGCAGTAATGCTTTGCCATTTTTCCTGTTTATATTTTTATAGTGGTTAGTGTGCAGCTTATTGTCTGTATATAGAGCTTGGCGGTTGAAATGGAAAGCCAAAAAAGCACGACATGTCAAAGTTCATCATAGGTTATTATGTTTATATTATTAACCTATGGTTAACTTTGACATGTCATGTGCTTTTTTGTGCTCTATTTCAACCACCAAACCCTGTATAAGCTGCTTGTATGTAGCTATGACATTACTGTGGTTCCTTTTTTGAAAAAACCCACTTCTCTTCACTGGTGTCCTGGATCTTCTTTTGGGAAGTCTTCAGCAGCAGCGCGACGTGAACACATTTTCTGTCCATTTTTCAGTGAGTACAGAATGTTGTTCATGACAAAGTCCACTGTGGTCTCCAGCAGCGTCTGTGTTATTCCCCACCCATATCTCCTGATCTGATTAGTAGACACGTGCAGCTATCAGGAGCAGGTGGATTGGAAATAAATCCACCCGCGCAATTTAACCAGTTAGCGATGCCAATCTCTCACAACGCAAGTTACAGCGATCTGGCAGGGATTGTGCGGTTTCCTATGTAATCAGGGGGTGTCAACGGGTTGCCATGGCAGTGTGGGGTCAGATGACCCCGGTCACTGTAATGATATGCTTCCTGTGAATGGCGGCAGAGCACTGGAACTCACAGGAGAACAGCATTTCTGTTCTGATCAGCAGACGTGATGAGACAGTGCAGGCAGAAAGTTCCCTAGAGGGACTAGTAAAATCAATAATATTGTAAATAAACAAAAAATAAATTTAAACATCTGAAAAGAAAACCACCCAAAACCCCTTTTGCCATATTGAAAATAATAAAAAAAAATACACATTTGATATCCCCATGTTCAGAAATGCCAGATGTATCAGACAAAATGCCAGAACTGTGGCTTTTTGGTCACCGCTTTATTGCATTAAAATGCAGTAACAGGTGATCAAAATATTATATCTATCGAAAAATAATATAATTAAAAACATTAGCACAAGACACAAAAAATAAGCAGTCACTGAGCCCCAGATCCAGAAAAATGAGAGCACAAAATAAAAAATAAAGTATAGATAATAAATAAGTAAATAAAATAATAATGGAATTGCACTTTTTTTTTTTTCAATTTTACCGCACTTGGAATTTTTTCCCCATTTTCCAGTACAATGAGGCAGAAAAGAATGATGTTCAAAAGTGCAACTTGTCCCACAAAAGCAAGCCCTCAAATGGCTAGATGGATGGAAAAATAAAAATGTATGGATCAATGGATTATTTGGAAGAAGGGCAGGAGAAAAATGAAATTCGCCGGGTTGTAAAAGAGTTAGTCAATTGTTCTTGCACAGACGCCCTTTTCTGTTTGATCTTGGAGCAGATGTAATTCGGATACATGCCTCATAAAAGGAACCCGTAAGGTGCAATATGCACTCAGAACCAGGAGCAGTTCTGGGTACATATTACTAATCTCTGCGGAACCATCCCTGTACCTAGTAGGATACATAAAGAGATCTTTAGAAAAAGTATTTCTAAAGATCCTTTATGATATGCTAATGAGTGCAGGGACTAGTCACAAGGACGTTAGTTCCTGCGCTCATTTCACCCTCTTAGCAAGTTGGCACGCCCACAGGGGTGTACTAACATACTATTCGTTGCCCAGCATCATCAGCGGTGATTGCGTACCTGTATCTGTTGTCACCGCATCAGATGCGGGCAGTGCACATGATTAGAAATCCCGGCACTTCCGATCATGCGCACTAGACCTCTGAAGCCGGGACGTGTACACCCAGCTTTGTAGCGCACATGACCGGAAGTGTGGGGCATTCTGATCATGTGCACCGACCCTAAGCCCAGCATCTGAGTGGTGGTGACGGCGGACATATACATGCGTGTCACCTCTGATGACGCTGGGCAGTGGACATTGAATAGCCTGTTACTATGCCCACAGGAGTGTGCTAAGAGGGCAGCTAGTCGAGGGAAATAACACCCTTGTGACTAGTCCCTGCGCTCATTAGCATATTAGAAAAAGGGTTTCTAAAGATCCTTTATAAGATCTCCGTGCTACTATATACAGGGATGGTTAGGCGGAGATTAGACACATGCACCCAGAACTGCTCGTGGTTCCAGGTTCACTTTAATGGACTTGGTGCAAACATTCTGCAGCTTGCCATGTACCATGATACATACAGACGCTGCTCAGGGTAAATGATGCAACATTTTTAATAAAACCGAATTACAAAAGTGATGTGATTTTACATGCATTTCATTAAACTAAAAAGCTGGCAGAATTTAAAGACTTTGTCCCTTTTTACGTAACGTACCAAACTGATTTTTTTTTTTCTTTCTCACCCTCCCCAGGTCCACCACTGCCTCTTTGCTACTGCTCTGGTTTCTTTTGATTGTCTGCAGTAATGACATAACCAATCACTTGGCCCAGGAAATATAACCCCCATGAGCGAGTGACCTCTACAGAGACCAGAGCAGCAGTGAAGCACAAAGCCTGGACCTGGGGAGCTCCGTTATAAACTGGGTGTGCAGGCGAAAAAAGTGCAAATGGACAACCCACTTAATGAAAATGGCCCTGGATATGTAAAAACTACAGAACCCATTCAGAGTTAAAAAGGGTTTTCCCAGAATGGAGTGTTATCCCTTATCAAAAAGGATAGGGAGATCATTTGGGGATAACTGGGGGGGCTGACCAAAGGGGGGGGTCAGTGATCCTAGTAAGGGAGGGGGTCTTCAGAGCCCCATCTTCTTGGAGTGATAGTATGTATGCTTGACGTGTGGATAAATGGATTTGACCCTTGCTCCTTTCAAGATGGGGCTCCGCAGACCCCTTTTGATTAGGGGATAACATTTAATTCTGTAATTTATGTTCTCATCGTTGGAATAAGATTATGCCATTAACAACTGGAGAAACCACATGTGACAAAATATTACAGATTGAATGTTCCGTTGCTATAGCAGATGTATTATAGGTGCGATAAGATGACAATGCCGTGTTCTTCCAGGCCGCTCTTTTGTGGGAATTCAGAAGCCGACCAGCTGTGCAAGATTTTTGAGTAAGTTGTATTGTAAACTATGGAAATCACAAATGACAAATGTGAACGCTTTTTCTTATGTAAATAGTAATGTCATAAGATTGTCGTTTTTAGAACCATCTTTGCAAGCATTTTTAGTATATTAAGTTTGACAAAATGTAAAATGTTTTTGTCCCCCCCCCCCCCCCATGTTACTTTATAAATGTCTTAACATGCAGTTAAAACGTCAAAAGAAATGTCAGGGACAAATGCTGCTACATATTGTGTAGTTTCTGCCAAGTCTGACTATTAAGCTGCATAAATAAACTGATGGCTTGTCTGGGATATGTGTATATTAAAGAAAAATACTAATTCTGTCTTGTTTTTCCACTGTGCCTCATCGCCATGTAGACTCTGCATCGGTGAGTCAGCCTGTACCTGGTACAAACGCTCCATATAGGTCGTCAGTGTCTGTTAGAAAGATAATTTGGTGCATTATAAGGGCACGTCCACATGATCCGGATGACTCTGCCTTCTACACGCAGTGTCATCCCTCCTGCGGGGACGAGAGTTCTCCACAAGAGAACGCAGCGGTCCGTGCCCACAA